>NC_133139.1:52015251-52022751 GCF_048418815.1 Hemitrygon akajei | reverse complement strand
CTTACAAACACACACTCACACACAGAGACACACACAGTCACTGACACACACACTCACATACTCACGCACACACACAGTCAGTCACTCACACACTCACGGACACACACAGTCACTCACACACACACACATTCACACACACATACACACACACTGAGTCCCTCAGACACATGCAGTCTCACACACACACAGAGTTACTCATACATACATACAGTCTCACACACACTCACAGAACCATTCTCACATACACACACAGAGACTCTCTCTCTTACAAACACATACACACACACACATTCACACACACATACACACACACTGAGTCCCTCAGACACATGCAGTCTCACACACACACAGAGTTACTCATACATACACACAGTCTCACACACACTCACAGAACCATTCTCACATACACACACACAGAAGCATTCACACAGTCACTCACACACACACTCACACATACTCACGCACACACACAGAATCACTCACACATACACACATACACAGTCACTCATACACAGTTACTCATGCACACACAGTCAATCACACATACACACAGTCACACACACATACACACACACTGACTCCCTCAGACACACGCAGTCTCACACACACGCACACAGTTACTCATACATACACACAAACAGTCTCACACACACTCACAGAGCCATTCTCACATACACACAAACAGAATCATTCACACGTACGCTCAGAGTCACTCTCTCTCTTACAAACACACACACACTCACACACAGAGACACACACAGTCACTCACACACACACTCACATACTCACGCACACACACAGTCAGTCACACACACACACACAATCACACACACATACACACACACTGAGTCCCTCAGACACATGCAGTCTCACCCTCACACAGAGTTACTCATACATACACACAGTCACACAAACACACACAGACAGAATCATTCACACATACACTCACAGAGTCACTCTCTCTCTCTCACACACACACACACACACACACACACACACACAAACAGTCACTCACACACACAGACACACTGTCAGTCACTCACACACTCAGGGACACACACAGTCATGCACACACACACACGCATTCACACACACATACACACACACTGAGTCCCTCAGACACACGCAGTCTCACACACACACACAGAGCCATTCTCACATACACACACAGAAGCATTCACACATACACTCACAGAGTCACTCTCCCTCTTACAAACACACACACACTCACACACAGAGACACACACAGTCACTCACACACACAATCACATACTCAGGCACACACACAGTCAGTCACTCACACACTCACGGACACACACAGTCACTCACACACACACACACATTCACACACACATACACACACACTGAGTCCCTCAGACACATGCAGTCTCACACACACACAGAGTTATACATACACACAGTCTCACACACACTCACAGAACCATTCTCACATACACACACACAGAAGCATTCACACATACACTCACAGAGTCACTCTCTCTCTTACAAACACACACACAAACACACACACACACATTCACACACACATACACACACACTGAGTCCCTCAGACACATGCAGTCTCACACACACACAGAGTTATACATACACACAGTCACACAAACACACACACAGAATCATTCACACATACACTCACAGAGTCACTCTCTCTCTCACACACACACACACACACAAACAGTCACTCACACACAGACACACAGTCAGTCACTCACACACTCACGGACACACACAGTCACGCACACACACACACACACATTCACACACACATACACACACTGAGTCCCTCAGACACACGCAGTCTCACACACACACAGAGCCATTCTCACATACACACACACAGAAGCATTCACACATACACTCACAGAGTCACTCTCTCTCTTACAAACACACACACACTCACACACAGAGACACACACAGTCAGTCACACACACACTCACACATACTCACGCACACACACAGAATCACTCACACATACACACATACACAGTCACTCATACACAGTTACTCATGCACACACAGTCAATCACACATACACACAGTCACACACACATACACACACACTGACTCCCTCAGACACACGCAGTCTCTCACACACACACAGAGCCATTCTCACATACACGCACACAGAATCATTCACACATACACTCACAGTCACTCTCTCTCACATACACACACACTCACACACACACTCACGCACACACACAGAATCACTCACATATACACACATACACAGTCACTCATACACAGTTACTCATGCACACACAGTCAATCACATATACACACAGTCTCACACACACATACACACACACTGACTCCCTCAGACACACGCAGTCTCACACACACACACAGCCATTCTCACATACACACACACAGAATCATTCACACATACACTCACAGTCACTCTCTCTCTCTCTCACATACACACACACTCACACACACACACTCACGCACACACACAGAATCACTCACATATACACACATACACAGTCACTCACACACACACAGTCAATCACACACACACACACATTCACACATTCACACACATACACACACAGTCACACACACACACACTCACGCACAGACAGAATCGCTCACGGATGCACACATACACAGTCACTCATGCACACACAGTCAATCACACACACACAGTCACTCACACACACACATTCTCACACACACACACACACACACACACACAGAGACACACACAGTCACTGACACACACACTCACATACTCACGCACACACACAGTCAGTCACTCACACACGGACACAGACAGTCACTCACACACACACACATTCACACACACATACACTCACACTGAGTCCCTCAGACACCTGCAGTCTCACACACACACAGAGTTACTCATACATACACACAGTCTCACACACACTCACAGAACCATTCTCACATACACACACAGAGACTCTCTCTCTTACAAACACATACACACACACACATTCACACACACATACACACACACTGAGTCCCTCAGACACATGCAGTCTCACACACACACAGAGTTACTCATACATACACACAGTCTCACACACACTCACAGAACCATTCTCACATACACACACACAGAAGCATTCACACAGTCACTCACACACACACTCACACATACTCACGCACACACACAGAATCACTCACACATACACACATACACAGTCACTCATACACAGTTACTCATGCACACACAGTCAATCACACATACACACAGTCACACACACATACACACACACTGACTCCCTCAGACACACGCAGTCTCACACACACACACAGCCATTCTCACACACGCACACAGCCATTCTCACATACACACACACAGAATCATTCACACATACACTCACAGTCACTCTCTCTCTCTCTCTCACATACACACACACTCACACACACACACTCACGGACACACACAGAATCACTCACATATACACACATGCACAGTCACTCACACACACACAGACAATCACACACACACAGTCACTCACACACACACACATTCACACATTCACACACACATACACACACAGTCACACACACACACACACACACACGCACAGACAGAATCGCTCACAGATGCACACATACACAGTCACTCATGCACACACAGTCAATCACACACACACAGTCACTCACACACACACATTCACACACACACATACACACACACTGAGTCCCTCAGACACATGCAGTCTCACCCACACAGAGTTACTCATACATACACACAGTCACACAAACACACACAGACAGAATCATTCACACATACACTCACAGAGTCACTCACTCTCACGCACACACACACACACACACACACACAAACAGTCACTCACACACACAGACACACAGTCAGTCACTCACACACTCACGGACACACACAGTCACGCACACACACACACACATTCACACACACATACACACACACTGAGTCCCTCAGACACACGCAGTCTCACACACACACATAGTTACTCATACATACACACAGTCACACAAACACACACAGAAAGAATCATTCACACATACACTCACAGAGTCACTCTCTCTCTCTCACACACACACACACACACACACACACACACACACACACACACAAACAGTCACTCACACACACAGACACATAGTCAGTCACTCACACACTCACGGACACACACATTCACACACATACACACACACTGAGTCCCTCAGACACACGCAGTCTCACATACACACACAGAGCCATTCTCACATACACACACACAGAAGAATTCACACATACACTCACAGAGTCACTCTCTCTCTTACAAACACACACTCACACACAGAGACACACACAGTCACTGACACACACACTCACATACTCACGCACACACACAGTCAGTCACTCACACACTCACGGACACACACAGTCACTCACACACACACACATTCACACACACATACACACACACTGAGTCCCTCAGACACATGCAGTCTCACACACACACAGAGTTACTCATACATACATACAGTCTCACACACACTCACAGAACCATTCTCACATACACACACAGAGACTCTCTCTCTTACAAACACATACACACACACACATTCACACACACATACACACACACTGAGTCCCTCAGACACATGCAGTCTCACACACACACAGAGTTACTCATACATACACACAGTCTCACACACACTCACAGAACCATTCTCACATACACACACACAGAAGCATTCACACAGTCACTCACACACACACTCACACATACTCACGCACACACACAGAATCACTCACACATACACACATACACAGTCACTCATACACAGTTACTCATGCACACACAGTCAATCACACATACACACAGTCACACACACATACACACACACTGACTCCCTCAGACACACGCAGTCTCACACACACGCACACAGTTACTCATACATACACACAAACAGTCTCACACACACTCACAGAGCCATTCTCACATACACACAAACAGAATCATTCACACGTACGCTCAGAGTCACTCTCTCTCTTACAAACACACACACACTCACACACAGAGACACACACAGTCACTCACACACACACTCACATACTCACGCACACACACAGTCAGTCACACACACACACACAATCACACACACATACACACACACTGAGTCCCTCAGACACATGCAGTCTCACCCTCACACAGAGTTACTCATACATACACACAGTCACACAAACACACACAGACAGAATCATTCACACATACACTCACAGAGTCACTCTCTCTCTCTCACACACACACACACACACACACACACACACACAAACAGTCACTCACACACACAGACACACTGTCAGTCACTCACACACTCAGGGACACACACAGTCATGCACACACACACACGCATTCACACACACATACACACACACTGAGTCCCTCAGACACACGCAGTCTCACACACACACACAGAGCCATTCTCACATACACACACAGAAGCATTCACACATACACTCACAGAGTCACTCTCCCTCTTACAAACACACACACACTCACACACAGAGACACACACAGTCACTCACACACACAATCACATACTCAGGCACACACACAGTCAGTCACTCACACACTCACGGACACACACAGTCACTCACACACACACACACATTCACACACACATACACACACACTGAGTCCCTCAGACACATGCAGTCTCACACACACACAGAGTTATACATACACACAGTCTCACACACACTCACAGAACCATTCTCACATACACACACACAGAAGCATTCACACATACACTCACAGAGTCACTCTCTCTCTTACAAACACACACACAAACACACACACACACATTCACACACACATACACACACACTGAGTCCCTCAGACACATGCAGTCTCACACACACACAGAGTTATACATACACACAGTCACACAAACACACACACAGAATCATTCACACATACACTCACAGAGTCACTCTCTCTCTCACACACACACACACACACAAACAGTCACTCACACACAGACACACAGTCAGTCACTCACACACTCACGGACACACACAGTCACGCACACACACACACACACATTCACACACACATACACACACTGAGTCCCTCAGACACACGCAGTCTCACACACACACAGAGCCATTCTCACATACACACACACAGAAGCATTCACACATACACTCACAGAGTCACTCTCTCTCTTACAAACACACACACACTCACACACAGAGACACACACAGTCAGTCACACACACACTCACACATACTCACGCACACACACAGAATCACTCACACATACACACATACACAGTCACTCATACACAGTTACTCATGCACACACAGTCAATCACACATACACACAGTCACACACACATACACACACACTGACTCCCTCAGACACACGCAGTCTCTCACACACACACAGAGCCATTCTCACATACACGCACACAGAATCATTCACACATACACTCACAGTCACTCTCTCTCACATACACACACACTCACACACACACTCACGCACACACACAGAATCACTCACATATACACACATACACAGTCACTCATACACAGTTACTCATGCACACACAGTCAATCACATATACACACAGTCTCACACACACATACACACACACTGACTCCCTCAGACACACGCAGTCTCACACACACACACAGCCATTCTCACATACACACACACAGAATCATTCACACATACACTCACAGTCACTCTCTCTCTCTCTCACATACACACACACTCACACACACACACTCACGCACACACACAGAATCACTCACATATACACACATACACAGTCACTCACACACACACAGTCAATCACACACACACACACATTCACACATTCACACACATACACACACAGTCACACACACACACACTCACGCACAGACAGAATCGCTCACGGATGCACACATACACAGTCACTCATGCACACACAGTCAATCACACACACACAGTCACTCACACACACACATTCTCACACACACACACACACACACACACACAGAGACACACACAGTCACTGACACACACACTCACATACTCACGCACACACACAGTCAGTCACTCACACACGGACACAGACAGTCACTCACACACACACACATTCACACACACATACACTCACACTGAGTCCCTCAGACACCTGCAGTCTCACACACACACAGAGTTACTCATACATACACACAGTCTCACACACACTCACAGAACCATTCTCACATACACACACAGAGACTCTCTCTCTTACAAACACATACACACACACACATTCACACACACATACACACACACTGAGTCCCTCAGACACATGCAGTCTCACACACACACAGAGTTACTCATACATACACACAGTCTCACACACACTCACAGAACCATTCTCACATACACACACACAGAAGCATTCACACAGTCACTCACACACACACTCACACATACTCACGCACACACACAGAATCACTCACACATACACACATACACAGTCACTCATA
>NC_133139.1:52007751-52010251 GCF_048418815.1 Hemitrygon akajei | reverse complement strand
CACTGAGCCCCTCAGACACATGCAGTCTCAACCACACACAGAGTTACTCATACATACACACAGTCATACAAACACACACAGACAGAATCATTCACACATACACTCACAGAGTCACTCTCTCTCTCTCACACACACACACACACAAACAGTCACTCACACACACAGACACACTGTCAGTCACTCACACACTCACGGACAGACACAGTCACGCACACACACACACACATTCACACACACATACACACACACTGAGTCCCTCAGACATACGCAGTCTCACACACACACAGAGTTACTCATACATACACACAGTCACACAAACACACACAGACAGAATCATTCACACATACACTCACAGAGTCACTCTCTCTCTCTCTCTCACACACACACACACACACACACACACACACAAACAGTCACTCACACACACAGACACACAGTCAGTCACTCACACACTCACGGACACGCACATTCACACACACATACACAGACACTGAGTCCCTCAGACACACGCAGTCTCACACACACACACACACAGAGCCATTCTCACATACACACACACAGAAGCATTCACACATACACTCACAGAGTCACTCTCCCTCTTACAAACACACACACACTCACACACAGAGACACACACAGTCACTCACACACACACTCACGTACTCAGGCACACACACAGTCAGTCACTCACACACTCACGGACACACACAGTCACTCACACACACACACATTCACACACACATACACACACACTGAGTCCCTCAGACACATGCAGTCTCACACACACACAGTTACTCATACATACACACAGTCTCACACACACTCACAGAACCATTCTCACATACACACACACAGAAGCATTCACACATACACTCACAGAGTCACTCTCTCTCTTACAAACACACACACACATTCACACACACATACACACACACTGAGTCCCTCAGACACATGCAGTCTCACACACACACAGAGTTACTCATACATACACACAGTCACACAAACACACACAGACAGAATCATTCACACATACACTCACAGAGTCACTCTCTCTCTCTCTCAAACACACACACACACACACAAACAGTCACTCACACACAGACACACAGTCAGTCACTCACACACTCACGGACACACACAGTCACGCACACACACACACACATTCACACACACATACACACACTGAGTCCCTCAGACACACGCAGTCTCACACACACACAGAGCCATTCTCACATACACACACACAGAAGCATTCACACATACACTCACAGAGTCACTCTCTCTCTTACAAACACACACACACTCACACACAGAGACACACACAGTCACTCACACACACACTCACATACTCACACACACACACACAGTCAGTCACTCACACACTCACGGACACACACAGTCACTCACACACACACATTCACACACACATACACACACACTGAGTCCCTCAGTCACATGCAGTCTCACACACACGCAGAGTTACTCATACATACACACAGTCTCACACACACTCACAGAACCATTCTCACATACACACACACAGAAGCATTCACACATACACTCACAGAGTCACTCTCTCTCTTACAAACACACACACACACATACACACACACTGAGTCCCTCAGACACATGCAGTCTCACACACAGACAGAGTTACTCATACATACACACAGTCTCACACACACTCACAGAACCATTCTCACATACTCACACTCAGAAGTATTCACACATACACTCACAGAGTCACTCTCTCTCTTACAAACACACACACACTCACACACAGAGACACACACAGTCACTCACACACACACTCACACATACTCACGCACACACACAGTCACTCACACACTCACGGACACACACAGAATCACTCACATATACACATACACAGTCACTCACACACACACAGTCACTCACACACACAGTCAATCACACACACACACATTCACACACACAGTCACACACACACACACTCATGCACAGACAGAATCGCTCACAGATGCACACATACACAGTCACTCATGCACACACAGTCAATCACACACACACAGTCACTCACACACACATTCACACACACACACACACATAGTGCCCCTCAGACACACGCAGTCTCACACACACACACAGAGTTACTCATACATGCACACAAACAGTCTCACACACACTCACAGAGCCACTCTCACATACACACACACACAGAATCATTCACACATACGCTCAGAGTCACTCTCTCTCTTACAAACACACACACACACACACACATACACACACACTGAGTCCCTCAGACACATGCAGTCTCACCCACACAGAGTTACTCATACATACACACAGTCACACAAACACACACAGACAGAATCATTCACACATACACTCACAGAGTCACTCACTCTCACGCACACACACACACACACACACACACACAAACAGTCACTCACACACACAGACACACAGTCAGTCACTCACACACTCACGGACACACACAGTCACGCACACACACACA
>NC_133139.1:51995251-51997751 GCF_048418815.1 Hemitrygon akajei | reverse complement strand
CACTCTCACGCACACACACACACACACACACACACACACACACAAACAGTCACTCACACACACAGACACACAGTCAGTCACTCACACACTCACGGACACACACAGTCACGCACACACACACACACATTCACACACACATACACACACACTGAGTCCCTCAGACACACGCAGTCTCACACACACACATAGTTACTCATACATACACACAGTCACACAAACACACACAGAAAGAATCATTCACACATACACTCACAGAGTCACTCTCTCTCTCTCTCTCACACACACACACACACACACACACACACACACACACAAACAGTCACTCACACACACAGACACACAGTCAGTCACTCACACACTCACGGACACACACATTCACACACATACACACACACTGAGTCCCTCAGACACACGCAGTCTCACACACACACAGAGCCATTCTCACATACACACACACAGAAGAATTCACACATACACTCACAGAGTCACTCTCTCTCTTACAAACACACACTCACACACAGAGACACACACAGTCACTGACACACACACTCACATACTCACGCACACACACAGTCAGTCACTCACACACTCACGGACACACACAGTCACTCACACACACACACAATCACACACACATACACACACTGAGTCTCTCAGACACATGCAGTCTCACCCACACACAGAGTTACTCATACATACACACAGTCATACAAACACACACAGACAGAATCATTCACACATACACTCACAGAGTCACTCACTCTCACGCACACACACACACACACATACACACACACTGAGTCCCTCAGACACATGCAGTCTCACACACAGACAGAGTTACTCATACATACACACAGTCTCACACACACTCACAGAACCATTCTCACATACTCACACTCAGAAGTATTCACACATACACTCACAGAGTCACTCTCTCTCTTACAAACACAGACACACTCACACACAGAGACACACACAGTCACTCACACACACACTCACATACTCACGCACACACACAGTCAGTCACTCACACACTCACGGACACACACAGTCACTCACACACACACACAATCACACACACATACACACACTGAGTCTCTCAGACACATGCAGTCTCACCCACACACAGAGTTACTCATACATACACACAGTCATACAAACACACACAGACAGAATCATTCACACATACACTCACAGAGTCACTCTCTCTCTCTCACACACACACACACACAAACAGTCACTCACACACACAGACACACTGTCAGTCACTCACACACTCACGGACAGACACAGTCACGCACACACACACACACATTCACACACACATACACACACACTGAGTCCCTCAGACATACGCAGTCTCACACACACACAGAGTTACTCATACATACACACAGTCACACAAACACACACAGACAGAATCATTCACACATACACTCACAGAGTCACTCTCTCTCTCTCTCTCACACACACACACACACACACACACACACAAACAGTCACTCACACACACAGACACACAGTCAGTCACTCACACACTCACGGACACGCACATTCACACACACATACACAGACACTGAGTCCCTCAGACACACACAGTCTCACACACACACACACAGAGCCATTCTCACATACACACACACAGAAGCATTCACACATACACTCACAGAGTCACTCTCCCTCTTACAAACACACACACACTCACACACAGAGACACACACAGTCACTCACACACACACTCACATACTCAGGCACACACACACACACACACATTCACACACACATACAAACACACTGAGTCCCTCAGACACATGCAGTCTCACACACACACAGTTACTCATACATACACACAGTCTCACACACACTCACAGAACCATTCTCACATACACACACACAGAAGCATTCACACATACACTCACAGAGTCACTCTCTCTCTTACAAACACACACACACATTCACACACACATACACACACACTGAGTTCCTCAGACACATGCAGTCTCACACACACACAGAGTTACTCATACATACACACAGTCACACAAACACACACAGACAGAATCATTCACACATACACTCACAGAGTCACTCTCTCTCTCTCTCAAACACACACACACACACACAAACAGTCACTCACACACAGACACACAGTCAGTCACTCACACACTCACGGACACACACAGTCACGCACACACACACACACATTCACACACACATACACACACTGAGTCCCTCAGACACACGCAGTCTCACACACACACAGAGCCATTCTCACATACACACACACAGAAGCATTCACACATACACTCACAGAGTCACTCTCTCTCTTACAAACACACACACACTCACACACAGAGACACACACAGTCACTCACACACACACACACAGTCAGTCACTCACACACTCACGGACACACACAGTCACTCACACACACACATTCACACACACATACACACACACTGAGTCCCTCAGTCACATGCAGTCTCACACACACGCAGA